>NW_017671310.1:9250-18528 GCF_001879085.1 Nicotiana attenuata | reverse complement strand
CTACTACAACCCACGACGTAGTTACGGTTGAGCACTTCACCAGAAATGGTCAGGAGATCCATGCATTGCTTCAAGTTCGTCCATTTAATTTTAGTTGGCTTTTTACAGCTATTTATGCTAGTACACAAGTTCAATATAGAGATATTATGTGGGAAATATAAAAGCGATATCTAAAAATTATAAAGGGTCGTGGATGTTAGGAGGTGACCTAAACGATATTATTAGCGCAAATGAAAAAATAGGAGGAAGACCTCTAAAAAAATAGGGCAGCTAAAGTATGGGACAATATCGACTCATGCAAGTTAATTGACCTTGGCTTCAAGGGAGGTAAATTTACTTGGTCCAATCATAGGAAGAAAAAAGGTCTAATTATGGAAAGGTTAGACCGAATCTTAGCTAATGAGGAATGGATTAAAAAATTTCCTAGTGTTACCATTACTCACCTTCCTAAGACACACTCGGACCATAAGCCTATCCTTGTTAAGCTTAATAATATTTCTTACCACTGTGAAAAAAATTTTAGACTTGAAAATATTGGTGTACTCACCCTAATTTTGGTAATATAGTTGCAAACCAATGGAAGAACAAAGATCTTATGGGGGCAACCAGTTCTTTTACTACCTTTATTAAGAAATGGGGAAGTGACAACTTTGGAAACATATTTAGGGAAAAAAAATTACTCCTAGCCAGAATAAATGGCATACAAAAATTCCCTTATCTTTCCACTAGCTCTTTCCTTCAAAGTTTAGAAAAAGATCTAATTACTAATTATAATAACATTCTCAAATTAGAGGAAGACTATTGGAAGCTTAGATCTAGAATCACATGGCTTAACGAAGGGGTTGCAAATACTAGGTTTTTTCAAATAAGTGCATCTACCCGGAGAAGAAAAAACCGTATTAGTTTTTTTAAGAATAGTGAAGGAGTATGGATTGACAATCACCTTGACATTATTAACCATATCCTTGATCACTTCTCTAAGTTATTTTGCACTAGTCACGCCCTTACAGATATGACTCATGTACTTCATAGCACAACTAGTTACCATACAATAGATCTATCTCCTCTGGATAGACCCCTGCTAGATGAAGAAATTAATAGTGTTGTATTCTCCTTTAAACCTTTTAAATCTCCTGGACCGGATGGTTTACATCCTTTTTTCTACCAAAAATATTGGAAGATAATAGGAGACTCAGTGAAGATTTTTTGTCACAAAGTTTTTAAGGATAGAGCAATTCCTCCAGACATAAACTCTACTTACATTTGCCTTATCCCCAAATTTCCTAATGCTAACAACCTTAATAATTTTCGTCATGTTAGCCTATGTAATACTATTTACAAGATAATCACCAAAATTATTGCAAATAGGCTAAAACCTTTTCTTAACAATCTCATCAGTCCTATTCAATCCAGCTTCATAAAACATAGGAGAGCTAGTGATAATGCCATAATCATCCAAGAGCTCATTCAAAAAAGCAAAAGGGAAAAATGGGAAAATGTTGATAAAAATTGATCTTGAGAAGGCTTTTGATAAACTTGAATGGTCCTTCATATATAGGACCCTCCTATTCTTCAAGTTTCCTCCTAATATTTCAAAACTTATCATGTCATGTGTAGTCACTTCATCCACCTCTATTTTAGTAAATGGAAAAAGAACTATATTTTTTCAACCTAGTAGAGAGATTAGGCAAGAGGACCCTATGTCTCCCTATATTTTTATTCTATGCATGGAGATGTAATCAAACTATATAAATTACCTAGTAGATATAAGAAGTTGGGACCCCATCTCCCTTAGTAAGGACAACCCCCAACTATCTCATTTCTTTTTTTGCGGATGATTTGGTTCTAATAGGCAAAGCAAATAAGAATACAACCTCTTCTATAAAATCTACTCTTAAATAATTTTGTACCATCTCTGGGCAGACTATTAACGTTAAAAAATCTAGGATAACTTTTTCACAAATTTGTGGTACAACAGCTAGATCTAATATCTCTAAATCCCTTGGCATTAAGGAATGCAATTCTTTTGGGAAATATCTAGGTTTTCCCATCATCAGTAAAAATCCTAGTCACAATGACTACCAATTTATCATTGATACCATGGGGAGTAAGCTCTCAGGATGGAAATGTGATAAACTTAACTTAGCCGGTAGATGCACCCTAATAACATCAACTCTAGCAAGTCTACCTGCTTATTACATGCAATATACCATGCTTCCCCCTAAAACCCTTAACTATTGACCAAATCCAAAGAAATTTCCTTTGGGGCTCAACCGATAATAAGAAAAACTACACCTAGTTAATTGGGATATTGTTACTAGACCTAAGCAGGAAGGGGGGCTGGGACTAAGGAAAGCTCGATCAAAAAAATAACCTTACTAGCCAGTCTAGCATGGAGATTAGCAAACAATACCATTAATCTTTGGGGTTCAATTCTTCTTAAAAAATACTCTCATAAATCAAAGGACAAGGGCTCCTTCATTTGGAAAAGTGTGATAAGGGGATGGAAACTATGCCAAAAAGGTCTATCTTGGACTATCCATAATTCCTCAACCCTTAACTTATGGGATAATAATTGGATAACCAACTACAAAGCCCTTAGAAGCTATGTCACTCGCCCTTTTACTAAAGAAGAATCCCCCCTTAGGATATGTGATATTAGAGCAGGGAATAATTGGGATTTTAGTAATATTTCTTTAGATATCCCTAAGGAAATTATATCTAAGATCCAATCAACTTTAATCCCCAAAGACACCAAATCTGATTCTTTATCCTGGGATAGTAACTCAAACGGCCTATTTACAACTAAGTCTTGTTATGAACTTTTGGAAGGAAAAGTTTACCCTGAAATCAAAAGTGATTGGATCTGGGAATTGCACTGTCCTAACAAAATTAAACACTTTATGTGGCTATGCAACCTCAATAAATTGCCATGTATAAAATATCTTTCCCATATTGGCATGAATATAGATGAAACATGTACTATTTGTCGTAAAGAACCTGAATCCACTGAGCACATATTTCTCGTATGTCCTAATGCTAAAACCCTTTGGGATAACCTGGGAATTGACATTTCCTCTTCTCATCAATCAAGCCAAGCATGGCTTCATTCTCTCCAATTAAAAAGTCCCATTATTCCTAATAAGATAATCAATTGGAACACCTTGTTTCCTTTTATTATCTGGAATATTTGGATTACTAGGAATAGTAACAATATTAATAATACTACCATTCGCTCATCCCTCAGCAAGATCATTGATCAAATAGTCGAATACATGTTACTTACAAATAGGGAGTCTAATTGGGATAGGAAAATCATTCTCACCATCAGTTGGACGAAACCTTGTAGGGGATGGTATAAACTTAACATAGGAGGTGCTTATAATAAGGAAAAAGGAATAGGACGCACTGGAGGGGTAGTAAGAAATGAGAAAGGGGACTAGCTAATTGGTTTTGCTTCAAATATAAGCGTTAAAAATCCAGTTCAGGCGGAACTCATGGCTCTCTACGAAGGACTTTGTATTGCAAACAACAGGAAGCTTTATCCGTTAGAAATAGAGACTGATGCTACACAGGTAATCACTTTTATCCGAGATGGATGCAAACCTTATGATTCAATTATTAATTCTTGCAGGTTACTTCTAGCACAAATGGGCACCGTGGAAATGCATCACCTCTTCAGGCAGGGGAATGAAGTAGCTCACAAATTGGCAAAGCATGGAATGTCAAGCTTAGTTTCAAATAAATTAGCATTTTGGTTGAATCCACCACCTTTTGTCTTGGCCAGGATGCTGGCAGACAAGTGTGGTGAAGTTTGTGAAAAAACTATTTCTGTTAAGTGTTGTAGAACTCTAGCTGCTATGGGTAATTCGCATGCTATGCATGGGTTACCATCTATCCTTGATCATTATGATCAAAACTCCCACTGTAATGCTTAGTACTTATGTTTAATTAAGGAAAAATTTCACATAAGAACAACTGGGCTCCCTACTTTTCAATTTTATAGCCCATATTTCAGTATACAACCAACTAGCCAAAAAATAATAGGCTAATACTTAACATTCAACTCCAATAGATTCTCGAAACTACTATTTAATTTTAAAAAAAGATTGCTCAAGCTTTTAAGTTAATTTTAATATAAGTAACTGTGACTCAAATATTAGTTCAACAAACTAGTTCTATTTGGATGGTGAATATTAAATTTTTAACAAGCTTAAATATGTGGGTTTAAATTTCGAATTTAATTTTGTGAGAACTTTAGAGTGGGTGTTATTTAGACTTGTTAGAAATAGTATAAGGGGGTTGTATATAAAATTTGAAGTCATTTAATGGAGCTTTGGACTGGTTTTGAAAAAGAATTGTAACTGAAAATCGTGGAAGAAGTTCGTCTACAGACGCTTGTATAAAGGTGTATAAAGTGTATAATAGTGTATAAGATGTGTTTATACACTCATATACACTATTATACAAGATTATACATAATTATACAAAAAACTGACTTCGTCTTCAACCTTGCGTTTTTTCTGAAATTTAACTCAAATCTTGCTCAAATCTACTCCAAATCACTTCAAATTTAAATTTTGAACTCCTTTTGATATTTTCAATCAATTGGAACAACACCCAATCTAAACAACTAATAAACTCAAAAAATCCTATTTTCGAAAGCAATGCTTTGAATGGCCTTCAATGGTGGACTTCTACTCTTTAATTTTCTAGCATTGCAAACAGGGGGAGAATCAGAAAATACACGCCCCTTGAAGCATATGTAGAAGATGTGAGAAGAAGAGAGAGTAAAAGCAATGGATGTGAGAACACAGATTTAACTCCATAGCTTTTAGAAGCAATGGTTGTAAGAACACAGATTTTGAATTTGCTAATGCTTTCAAAATATGTACAATATGGGCTAGGTAAGGTAAAGCTTAAAAACATAGGCCATCTTTTGTTATGGTGTGAAGTTATGTATATTTTCTTGTAATTCTTTCTTTAATTAATAAATATCTTTATGTTCAAAAAAAAGAATAGTACTCTTTAAGTTTTATGCACGTACGTACAAAAGATATTTATACAAGGTGGTTACGCATTACACTTTATAATTAGTACTGATTTTCTTTTTAGTTTTAATTTCATTATATGGGGATCGGAGAATGGGCAAAATACAGAATTAGCTGATCGAAATTAATTGCATATAACACTAAACTATTAGCCTTTTTTCGTATAACTACTACCGAATGATAACATGAGAAAACACGATACATTACTTATCCTGATAGAGTAAAATATTTTTACACTGTAAGTACTGTATATAACATAAAACTCACATAGGAAACAAAAGACACTGATAACCTAATTAACACGTGATTAACTCATTTTATTGGAATAAGCTAAATTAATATGCCAGATAATGGAGTACACAACAACAACATGAAGACACATTAAGGTTATTGGGAAAATGGCCGGCCTGCCGGCTTTCTTGTCACTTTCATCAACTTTCCTCTATTTCTCAAGATTTTCTCCTAGTTTAACTCAGCCTGCATGCAGTGTGTTTCTTCATGATCTCCGTTCTCCATATGTTTTCTGTTTGTTGGCTTTGATCAATAAATTAATCACCCTCTCTTGACTATGTCACAATTTAGCTCTCAAGATGAGATAGTTACAACAATTTGAGAAACTTGGAAAAATATTGCAGCTTATGGGGTGTGCTCAAGCAAAACCTTCAATGCATTCGCCACCTCGCGGATTAGAGAAGTTGAAGTTGGAGAATGGATATGTTGCTAGAGATGATCAACATGTTAGACCAAGAAGGTCCACTGGACAGAGGTCTCATGAGCAAAGGGAGAAGAATAATGCTAGGAGATTGAGTCATGATCATGCATATAGAGATATTATCCATGAAAGGAATTTGGCGACGAGTGAGGGAAAAAAACAAACTAATGAGAGCAGTCATGATGTTGCTAGGAAAAGTACAAAGACAACAATTGATGAAGAAGAGTTAATAGATGGATGGCCAAAATGGTTGGTTGATAATATTCCAAGAGAAGCTTTGGCTGGTTTAGTCCCAAAAAGTGCTGATTCTTATGACAAAATTGACAAGGTTTGTCTCTTCTTTCTTATCCATTTTAATTTTTATGTTATGTGCATTGTCACGTTAAGTTGACCAACGACAACTGGTAACTCTCTGTATGACAACCTGAAAAATAGAGTAATAACATGCTATAACCTGTTTAGTTGCATTGATAATGTAAGAAAACTTACACTGTTATTGCACATAACTTAAGCTCCTAAAGTTATATTTGTTATTATACTGTATTTGTAAAATAATTTTGGAAGTATAAATGAATATAAACAGAACTGAACATAAACAGAAATGACAGAAAACCAATTCGAGCCCACTGAATTCACAGTGTTTCCTTAAGGAATTTAATCCCTTTATAGTACCCAAGGTTATGGATTATTTCCTCCCAGGATAGAACGAATTACACACTGGTGTAGTGGTACTTCAAACCCCAGTGTTTCAGCGAACACAAAGTTCGGTAGTAAATCACACTTACTTTTGCTTTGTTTGATGCTAAAAGTATGCAAAAGAAGGAGAAGAAACTCAGAAAATCGTAGTGAAATTCTGAGCAGAATAGTGTTGTATTTATAGCCAAAGTTGGGCTGAAACCTGAAGAGGTGCAACTCTTCAAAATGGCTGTTTATGCAAAACGGCCACAGCATAAATGCCATTACATAAATGGCCATTTACTCAACAATAAAGAGGGAAAATAAAGATGGAAAATTAAAAAAGGTAGTTAATTTTCTGTTACCAAAATAGAAAAACGGATTGGATTTAATATTAATATTTAATATTAATATTCTGTTATTAAAACAAATATTTAATAACATTTCTGTTAATATTTTACTATTAACAAATAAATTTGGTCCAAAAAGTTAATCAATCAATCGATCATTTGACCGAATCCAAATTCAAATCCAAATCCGGATCCAAATCCGAATCCGAATCCGAATCCGAATCCGAATCCGAAGCCGAGCCGAGCGATGACGGCGACGACGACGACGAAGGCGCGAGGCTTCCCTTCTTCTCAACTCTTTAAGAGCTAGAAGAAGAGCAATTGTTTATATACCCATAAAAAACCTCTTCCTCTTCCAATATGGGACAATGTCCATTTACTAAGGGGGGAGGGGGGGGGGGGGGGGAACTTAAAATTTTACTCAAAAATTTCATTTTTCTTCATTTTCCATTCACCCTCTTTTAAGTATTTAATATATAAATTAAATACATAAAAAACCCAACAATCCCCCACATGAATGGGGAAGGGCTATATTACGGAAGTATGCATGAAAAACTGTGTGATTCGCATGTAAGGATTAATTGCATCTGGATAAGTAGGTTTCCCTTTGAACTTTCCGTAGTGAACTTATGTCGGATATACTCGATCAATCGGTAGATTTGGTATCTTTGAACCGTCGAACTTTGGTGTATACCTAGACAACCACAAGCCACACAACCAACCCTTACCCGTCTTTGGTTCTCATTGTTGTGTTCATTTCAGCCATGAACACCGCCTGGTTTCATAAGTGCATAGAGAACTAGCCTTACAAAGTTCTCCTTGAAGTGGCTAACACTTCACACTTACATAGGTGATTCCTAAACGTGTCATCCCGTAGATACACTATTTGATATACCCCGTATCAAATTTAAAAATCATTAAAAAGCCTTAATGCTTTATCTTTGGTACTGAACACTGTCTCATCACGAGAATGGACCAAAAGTTTAGTTGAAAATGTTGAATCGTCATTAATGACTTTGTTTGATCTCCTTGAACCTACATCTTGGGATCTCCAGTCTTCTAGGTAGAGTTACCGCCACTATAACTTGTTCTCGGCCACAGTCCATTCCCCTTGATGACTTCTCAACTACCTCTCTAGTTAGGCCTTTTGTAAGTTGATCCGACACATTATCACTTGACTTTACATAGTCAATCGTGATAATTTCTCTAGAGAGTAATTGTCTAACGATTTTATGTCTTCGTCGTATATGACGAGATTTACCGTTATACATAATGCTCACAGCCCTTCCAATTGCCGCTTGACTATCGCAATGTATGCATATTGGTGCCAACGGTTTGGGCCAAAATAGAATATCTTCCAAGAAATTTCGGAGCCATTTAGCTTCTTAACTGGCTTTATCTAAGGCTATGAATTCAGCCTCCATTGTAGAGCGGGCAATACAAGTTTGTTTGGAAGACTTTCAAGATACCGCTCCTCCACCAATAGTGAATACATATCCACTTGTGGACTTGGAATCAGTTGATCCGGTGATCCAATTTGCATTACAGTATCCCTCAATGACCGCAGGATATTTACTGTAGTGCAAAGCAAAGTCCTGGGTATGTACTAAATACCCCAAAACTCGTTTTATGTCCATCCAATGAGATTGACCTGGATTGCTCGTATATCGACTCAATTTACTTATAGCACAAGCTATATCTGGTCGTGTACAATTCATGATGTACATTAAGCAACCCAACACACGAGCATAATCCAATTGTGATATGCTTTGACCTTTGTTCTTTGCTAATGCAAGATTCACGTCAATTGGAGTCTTTGCAACTTTAAAGCCCAAGTGCTTGAATTTTTCAAGTACTGTCTTAATATATAAGATTGTGACAATGCCAGACCTTGAGAAGTCTTATGGATCTTAATTCCCAGAATTAAATCAGCAACTCCCAAGTCTTTCATATCAAACATGCTAGTTAGCATACGCTTAGTAGCATTTATGTTGGCAATGTCATTACTTATTATGAGCATATCATCCACATATAAGCAAACAATGACTATGTGATTTGGAACATTTTTAATGTACACACATTTATCACATTCATTTATCTTAAATCCATTTGACAATATTGTTTGGTCAAATTTCGCATGCCATTGTTTGGGTGCTTGTTTTAATCCGTAAAGGGACTTAACAAGTCTACAGACCTTCTTTTCTTTACCTGGAACCACAAACCCTTCAGGTTGTTCCATGTAGATTTCTTCCTCCAACTCTCCATTTAAGAAGGCCGTCTTAACATCCATTTGATGAATTTCAAGACCATAAACTGCAGCTAACACTACTAACGTTCGTATGGACGTAATTCTTATAACTGGAGAGTATGTATCAAAATAGTCAAGACCTTCTCGTTGTCTATACCCTTTGACCACAAGTCTTGCCTTATATGTGTCAATAGTGCCATCATCTTTCATTTTCTTCTTAATGATCCATTTAGAACCCAACG
>NW_017671310.1:4411-7180 GCF_001879085.1 Nicotiana attenuata | reverse complement strand
AACTTCTCAATCATCGCTGCTACTTGAAATGCTTCATTGATAACAGACCTTCAATGAAATTTCTATTAGTAAAAATACTAAGATTACTACTTTCAACATCAATATTAAATTGAGTTATACCTTCAGCAAGGAGATCGTGAATAATCACTTGCAATTCCTGGACTTGGGTAATAACAGACTTGCTATCTACCATTTTGTAGTCCAAAAATTTTGCAGCAACAAACTTTTTCAACCCGGCATCTTCGGTTTTGTATTTCTTTTCAAGCGCAGTCCACAGTTCCTTTGACGTTTCCACGCCACTGTAGACGTTATACAAACCATCCTCCAGCCCGCTTAGAATATAATTCTTGCACAAAAAATCTGAATGCTTCCATGCCTCAATTACGAGAAAGCGTTCAGTTTCTGGAGTTTCATCGGACAGCACAGGAACATCTTCCTTGATGAACTTCTGGAGACTTAGAGTAGTCAGATAGAAGAACATCTTTTGCTGCCAGCGCTTGAAATCAATCCCGGAAAATTTTCCGGGTTTCTCCGCCGGTGCCAATGCTGCCGGTGTCGTTCGGCTTGTTGACGCATTGGCAGTCACCATTGGAACCGCTTGGTTCTCATTCTCATTAGTCATTTCTGTAAAAGAATGACACAAACGTTAAAATCACGTAGATTTTAATAGAGTACAAAACCACAAAGGTTTTACTCTTCCAGAAACAGTAAGTACAAATACAGAAAATAAATTATTAAATTCCTTAAGCTTGTTATTGCACTGTATTTGTAAAATAAATTCTGGAAATATAAATGAATATAAACAGTAATGAATATAAACAGAAATGACATAAACCAATTCGAGCCCACTGAATTCACAGTGTTTCCTTAAGGAATTTAATCCCCTCCTAGTACCCAAGGTTATGGATTATTTCCTCCCAGGATAGAACGAATTACACACTGGTGTAGTGGTACTTCAAACCCCAGTGTTTCAGCGAACACAAAGTTCGGTAGCAAATCACACTTACTTTTTGCTTTGTTTTGATGCTAAAAGTATGCAGAAGAAGGAGAAGAAACTCAGAAAATTGTAGTTAAAATTCTGAGCAGAATAGTGTTGTATTTATAGCCAAAGTTGGGTCTCTTCAGAATGGTTGTTTATGCAAAACGCCCACAACATAAATGCCATTACATAAATGGCCATTTACTCAATAATAAAGAGGGAAAATAAAGAGGAAAAATTGAAGAGGGTAGTTACTTTTCTGTTACCAAAACTAGAAAAACGGATTGGATTTAATATTAATATTTAATATTAATATTTTGTTATTAAAATAAATATTTAATAACATTTCTGTTAATATTTTACTATTAACAAATAAATTTGGTCCAAAAAGTTAATTAATCAAATCCGAAGCCGAAGCCGAAGCCGAAGCCGAAGCCGAGCCGAGCGAGCGACGATGACGGCGCGAGGCTTGCCTTCTTCTCAACTCTTTAAGAGCTAGAAGAAGAGCAATTGCTTATATACCCATAAAAAACCTCTTCCTCTTCCAATATGGGACAATGCCCATTTGCCAAGGGAGGGGGAACTTAAAATTTCACTCAAAAATTTCATTTCCCTCCATTTCCCATTCACCCTCTTTTAAGTATTTAATATATTAATTAAATACCTTAAAAACCCAACACATACTTGAGGCATTATAGAGTAACAATTCTAATGTGTAACTTAACATTTCTGACTTTTAAGATAAGGGAATAGTGAACTATTAGTAATTTTGTATCAGCTAAAAAGATTAACAGTGAGAAATTGAGAATGAATTACTTGGTGACTACTTGTCTACTCTAACCATGAAAATGTTGTACTAACAAACCACATCTATTGTCCACAGAGAAGAGAGGCAAAATCTTGAAATAATTTCATCTTACTTGACAATATAAATTAAGCTATGTTTGAAGGCGCCTGCATTACTACCAAATAACATTCCACTTTCTTTTAGCCTTCTTCCTATAAATCTGCTTCTCTCTTTCTTGGCTCTCTTCGTTGAACCTATAATACTTTTACGGTTGGTGTATATGTGGAATTAAATTGATTACTAAAACTACAGTTTTAGTAGTTTAACGTGCAATCATGTACTATGTCTCAGAAGGCATATCTCAAGGTTAACTTTCCAATTCTTATTACTGTAAGACCATATATTTTTAATAAGGGTGTATCGATCATTAGTATAATAATAATAATAATAATAATAATAATAATAATAATAATAATAATAATAATAATAAGCAACCATCTATTAAAAATAAAATAAGAACTAATAAAAAAAGGGGGGAAAAAAATAAGGAAGTAAGACAAAGGGCCGAAGCCCATTACAAATTTAAAAAGGGTTATCTGCACCCTTCTAAGGAAAAGAAGCAGAAAGCTTCAAACGACAAAACAAACGATAAGAAAGGTCTTCTGAGTTCGACGCAGCAGAAGCTTCAGAACGAAAAAAAAAGAGAGAAGGAAAGAAAGGGAGAAGAAGAAAGAGGCTAGAACCAAATCTTGAGAAATCTTAAATACGCACTGGTTTTTACGGGTAATACTCGAATTTTTCATCTGGGTTCTTTTCTTCTGGTAATTCTTTTTATCTCAGTTCATATAATTGAAGGGTTTCACAAGGTATAAGAAATTAAATACCAATAAGAATTATTCTGGGCAAATTAAGAGTCAAACATGAAACCTCGAGGGTTGGGTATCCTAAAATAGCCATGAATTAGCCTAAATAAGAAAATTAACATGAGATCGATATTATGTAA
>NW_017671310.1:0-825 GCF_001879085.1 Nicotiana attenuata | reverse complement strand
CCCCATATCGAATGGCGCCAGCAGAGTTGAGGGAGCTAAAGCAACAGTTACAAGATTTGTTAGATAAGGGTTTTATTAGACCTAGTGTATCACCATTGGGTGCACCAGTACTGTTCGTAAGGAAGAAAGACGGATCCCTGAGAATGTGCATTGACTACAGGCAGTTGAACAAGATAACAATACGCAATAAATATCCTTTTCCCCGTATAGATGACATGTTTGATCAGTTACAAGGAGCTGCCCACTTTTCAAAGATTGACCTCCGTTCTGGTTATCATCAACTTAGAATCAAAGATGAAGATATTTCTAAGACTGCTTTCAGAACTCGATACGGGCACTATGAGTTTCTCATGATGCCTTTCGGACTGACTAATGCTCCAGCGGTATTCATGGATTTAATGAATAGGGTGTTCAAGCCGTTTCTGGATAGATTTGTAATAGTATTTATTGATGATATCCTGATATATTCTCATAGCCAAGGAGAACACGAGGATCATCTCAGGACTGTGTTGCAGACATTGCGAGAGCATCGCTTTATGCTAAGTTCTCGAAGTGTGAATTCTGGCTAGACTCGGTAGCATTTCTGGGGCATCAAATCACATATTCTAAGATGACCTATTAACACTTCATATATATGGAGATCTAAGTGGCACAACCTTCGGTTAATATGTAAACACACAACTTTTTCATCGCTTTTCTTAACACTTCTCCTGTGTCCAACTTTTGACCATCAAATCACATATTCTATTAAGCCTCTGATGTTTTAACTTTCAAGTAATCTTACAACAAAGAGGAGCAGTTGATTTTGCTCTTCACAAGGTACAA
>NW_017671309.1:313172-316249 GCF_001879085.1 Nicotiana attenuata | reverse complement strand
CTAGATGCTCGACTGATAATTGTTATTGTAGGCAAACTCCGCTAACGGCAAGAACTGATCCCAAGAACCTCCAAAGTCAATAACATAGGCACGGAGAATATCCTCCAAGACCTGAATAGTACGCTCGGGATGTCCGTCCGTCTGAGGATGAAATGTTGTGCTCAACTCGACCCGTGTACCCAACTCACAATGTACTGTCTTCCAAAAATGAGAGGTATACTGTGTACCTCGATCAAAAATGATAGAAACGGGCAAACCATGAAGACGAACGATCTCACGGATATAGATCTCTGCCAACCGCTCTGAAGAATAGGAAACTCCACAGGAATGAAATGCACTGACTTATTCATCCTATCCACAATGACCCATACTACATCGAACTTCCTCTGAGTCTGTGGGAGTCCAACAACGAAGTCCATAGTGATACGCTCCCATTTCCACTCAGGAATCTCAATCTTCTGAAACAAACCACCAGGTCTCTGATGCTCGTACTTTACTTGTTGACAATTCAAACACCGAGCCACATGTGCAACAATATCCTTCTTCATCCTCCTCCACCAATAATGTTGCCGCAAGTCTTGATACATCTTAGCGGTGCCTGAATGAATAGAATACCAGGAACTGTGGGCCTCCTCTAGAATCAACTCACGAAGTCCATCCACATTAGGCACACAAATACGACCCTACATCCTCAGAAATCCATCATCTCCAACTGTAACCTGCTTGGCATCTCCGTGCCGCACTGTGTCCTTAAGGATAAGCAAATGAGGATCATCATATTGCTGCTCCCTGATACGCTCAAACAAGGAAGACCGAGCGACTGTACAAGCTAGAACACGGCTGGGCTCAGAAACATCCAACCTCACGAACTGATTGGGCAAAGCCTGAACATCTAAAGCAAGCGGTCTCTCACCGACTGGGATATACGCAAGGCTGCCCATACTAGCTGACTTCCTACTCAAAGCATCGGCCACTACGTTGGCCTTCCGGGGATGATACAAGATGGTGATATCATAGTCTTTCAATAGCTCCAACCACCTTCTCTGCCTCAAATTGAGATCCTTATGCTTGAACAAATACTGCAAACTCTTATGATCCGTGAACACCTCACACGACACGCCATATAGATAATGCCTCCAAATCTTCAGCGCGTGAACAATGGCTGCTAGCTCCAAGTCATGAACTGGATAATTTTTCTCATGAATCTTCAACTGTCGTGAAGCATATGCAATAGCCTTGCCACCCAGCATCAATATCACACCAAGTCCAATACGAGATGCGTCATAATATACTATATAGGGCCCTAAACCTGTGGGCAATACAACACCGGTGCCGTAGTCAAAGTTGTCTTGAGCTTCTAAAAGCTCACCTTACACTCCTCCGACCACCTGAACGGGGAACCCTTCTGGGTCAACCAGGTCATCGGGGCTGCTATAGATGAAAACCCCTCCACAAACCGACGGTAATAACCTGCCAAACCTAAGAAACTCCGGATCTCTGTAGCTGATGTGGGTCTAGGCCAATCCTTGACTGCCTCAATCTTCTTAGGATCCACCTGAATACCCTCTGCTGATACAACGTGACCCAACAATGCAACTGAACTCAACCAAAACTCACATGTTGAAAACTTAGCATATAATTGGCTGTCTCTCAGAGTCTGAAGAACGGTCTGAAGATGTTGCTCATGCTCATCTCTGCTGCGGGAGTAGATCAAGATATCATCAATGAAAAAAATCACAAAGGAATCCAGATAGGGCTTGAACACTCGGTTAATCAAATCCATAAATGTTGCTGGTGCATTTGTCAACCCAAGTGACATCACTAGAAACTCATAATGCCCATACCGAGTGTGAAAAATTGTCTTAGGGACATCGGATGCCCTAATCCTCAACTGATGGTAGCCAGACCTCAAATCAATCTTCGAAAACACCTTGGCACCCTGAAGCTGATCAAATAAGTCATCAATCCTCGGTAATGGATACTTGTTCATGATGGTGACTTTGTTCAACTACCGATAGTCTATGCACATCCTCATCGATCCATCCTTTTTCTTTACAAACAACACTGGCGCACCCCAAGGCGAGTCTCTAGGCCTAATGAAGCCCTTATCAAGCAAATCTTGCAACTGCTCCTTCAATTCTTTCAACTCTGGCAGGGCCATAGGGTATGGCGGAATAAAAATGGGCTGATTGCCCAAAGCCAAGTCGATATCCCTATCGGGTGGCATCCCCGACAGGTCTGTAGGAAACACCTCTAAAAACTCACGAACAACTGGTACGGAATCCGTGGAAGGAACCTCCGCACTAGAATCACGAACATAAGCCAAATAAGCCAAACACCCCTTCCTCGACCATACGCCGAGCCTTCATATAAGAAATAACTCTGCTGGTAGAATGACCAGGAGTCCCTCTCCACTCCAATCAAGGCAACCCCGGCAAGGCTAAGGTCACGGTCTTGGCGTGATAGTCCAGTATAGCATGATAAGGTGATAGCCAATCCATCCCCAAAATAACATCGAAAACAACCATATCGAGAAGTGGGAGATCTACACTAGTCTCACGAGCCCCAATAATAACCACACACGAGAGATAAACACGATCTACAATAATAAAATCACCCACCACTGTGGACACATATACAGGAGCACTCAAAGAATTACGAGGCACAATCAAATACGAAGCAAAGTAAGATGACACAAAGGAGTATGTAGAACCTGGATCAAATAAAACAGAAGCATCTCTACTGCAAACCGAAACCGTACCTGTGATAACGGCATCGGATGCCTCAGCCTCAGGCCTGGTTGGGAAAGCATAACATCGGTGCTGGGCCCGACCACTCTGAACTAAATCCCTGGGACGGCCTCCTGCTAGCTGGCCTCCACCTCTAGCTGCCTGACCTCCACCTCTAACACCTCGACCTCCACCTCTAGATGTCTGACCCCTACCTCTAGTTGGCTGAGCGGGCGGTGGAACACCCGGTGTTGGAACCATGGCACGAGAACCCTGCTGCTGAGAACTGCTCGATGCTCGAGGGCAAAATCTAGCAATGTGCCTCGGATTGCCACAAGTATAACAAGA
>NW_017671309.1:307155-311988 GCF_001879085.1 Nicotiana attenuata | reverse complement strand
TAGGAGTTGCCGCTGGGGAATCGGGCTACTGATCAACTGATGAAGCGGTACGTGTTCTCGGCATCTGCCGAAATAAAAGAGTAGAAGTCCAATTAGCATTGAGAAATCAAATCGCACGATAGAGAAGAATAGATGTGAAGTTATTCCTAAACTCTGTAGCCTCTGGGATAAGCACAGACGTCTCCGTACCGATCCCTCAGACTCTACCTAGATTGTTCGTGAATTGTGAGACCTAGGCAACCTAGTGCTCTGATACTAACTTATCACGACCCGGATTTCCCACCGTCGGAATCGTGATGGCGCCTAACTCTTAGAATGCTAGGCAAGCCAACAAATATAGTTCTAACACGCTAATCACTAACCAAAATAGTAATTAACAATAAATTAACTAAACAAATAAGAAGTGCAAAAACTTTATTACAGTTTGAAACACTAATACATGACTACCCTAAAGATCTGGTGTCACAATCCACGAACTTCTAAGAGTTTCTACAAATACTGGTTTAAAGAAAATACATTTGTTCTTGAAATGAAGGAAAACATGAAAACTAAGATAGAGGGAAGGGGACTCCAGGGTCTGCGAACGCCGGAAGATCTACCTTGGGTCTCCTGATGGACTGAAGGCAGCAACCCAACTCTAATCAATGAGGTCCGGCACCAAAATCTGCACAGAAAGTGCAAAGTGCAGTATCAATACAACCGATCCCATGTACTGGTAAGTGTCGAGCCTAACCTCGGTGAAGTAGTGATGAGGCTAGGACATGACAAATAACATGAACTTGTGCAGTTAAATCATATACGAGAAAGTAACAATAACGGAAATTTAACAGATAATAACGGGAAGGGGGAAATCATGCTGAGGGGAAATATCAAATTCTAGAAATAATACAGCAAAAAAATAAAGTAAATATCATGCTTTAAACCAACAGAAATAATAACATAACAACATGTGCACGGCATCACCCTTCATGCTTTTACTCTCGTCCTTACCATAAGAAACAATAGAAACAGCACGGCATCATCCTTCGTGCATTAACTCTCTCATAACATGGCACGGCATCACCCTTCGTGCATTATCAATATCAGAATACGGCACAGCATCACCTTTCGTGCATTAACACTCACAGAATATGGCATGGCACCACCCTTCGTTCTTTATCACTCACTCACAAAACATTGCACGGCATCACCCTTCATGCTTTACACTCTTCCTCATCCAAACAGCAGAAACCATAACAACCCAATAAGGGAATCATCAATAAACAACCTCGTTTCAACATTTAACTTCACGATATAAATCTCAACTTGAGTCAATATTCAACAAATATCCAAAACTAGGAAAAACATAACAAGACTTGTTTAACATGAAGGATTAGCCAGTTGAAGCTTGAATAGTAAGTAAGAAATACAACAGTCACAAATATAAGACTCACTAGCATGTTATGACCCAACAACAACATATAGATACTCATCACCTCACCTATACGTCGTACCCAACAACTAAACACGTAGCAAATAAGGCAACAACACCTAATCCCTCAAGCAAAGGTTAGCCACAACACTTACCTTGATTCCACGACCAAACTCAAGCCTCAAGTACCGCTTTTCCTCTAGATTCCACCTCCAATATACTCGTATCTAGCCAGAATTAACTCAATAACATCTATTATTGCTAAAGGAATCAACTAAAATGCATAAATTTAGATTTCCCAAACTTTCACCCAAAAAGTCAAAAATCGACCCCGGGCCTGCTTGGTCAAAACTCGAGATTCGGACCAAAATTCATTCACTCACGAGCCCAAATATGTAATTAGTTTTGGAATCCGACCCCAAATCGAGGTCTAAATCCCAATTATACAAAAATTACTAATTCTACCCAAACCCCCAATTTCTACCATGAAAACCCTAGATTTTTGGATGAAAATTGATAAAATGCAATGGGTAATTGAAAGAAAGTGGTTTAGAATCATTTACCAACACTTTGGGGAAGAACTTGTCTCTTGAAAATCGCCTCTAAGCCTTCTTGTTTTTGAAAATATGAAATTATGGAAGACTCCCGTTTTTTATTCTGTTTTTAAATCACTGGACAGGCCTTCTTCGCGTTCGCGAAGGGCCTGTCGCGTTCGCGATGCATCACGGCCAGAAGGCCTTCGCGTTCGCGAAGAGTTGTTCGCGTTCGTGATGGTCTTTCCCCCCCGACCATCGTGTTCGCGGTCCTTGGACCACGTTCGCGAAGAACAACTTCGAGATTCCCAGACCACCTCTTTTTTACTCTACGCGTTCACGAGATGCCGGTCGCATTCACGAAGAGCAGCCCCCCAGTGCTCCGCGTTCGCGGCCATGGCTTCGCGTTTGCGATGAACAATCCCCTCCCCATCCAAGGTTGCACTTCACGTTCGTGAGAGTTGCTTCGCAAATGCGAAGCACAAGGTATCAACATACCAGAAGCAGCAACACAATAGATTTTTCTAAGCCCAATACATCCCATAGCCTATCCGAAACTCACCCGAGCCCTCGGGGTTCCAAACCAAACATGCACATAAGTCTAAAATCATCATACGGACTTGCTTGTGCGATCAAATCGCCAAAATAACATCTAAAACTACGGATTTAACACCAAAACACGTGAAATCCTTAAGAACATTTGAAATTTCTATTTTCGCAACCGGACGTCCGAATCACGTCAAAACAGTCACATTTCTCACCAAATTTTACAGACATGACTTAAATACCATATTGAACCTATACCAGGCTCCAAAACCAAAATACGGGCCCGATACCAACAAGATCAAACATTATTCAATTTCTAGAAACCATTATATTTTTAGTTTAACAATTTTCTTCAAAAATTCATTTCTCGGGCTAGGGACCTCGGAATTCAATTCCGGGCATACGTCCATGTCCCATATTTTAGTACGGACCCCTTCGAGACCGTCAAAATACAGGTCCGGTTCCGTTTACTCAAAATGTTGACCGAAATTAACTTAAATCAATTTTAAAGGCAAAACTTAGTATTTTCTCATATTTTCACATAAAGGCTTACCGGAAACGCACCCGGACTACGCACGCAAATAGAGGAGAAAGAAAATAAGGTTTTGAAGGCCTAGAAACACCGAATTGAGGTTTTAAAAATACGAGATGACCTTTTGGGTCATCACAATTTCATTATCTCAAGTTGTAAGATCAAACATAGTTGAACTTTGAGCATGTACCAAAACTCGCCTAAAGCCAACATTGTTCATTTGTTGTACTGGATATGAAAGATCTTAAAGGACTCACTTAACTACATTATGTGTTCTCTTTTTTTCTACTTCTTTTTTCTTTTTAATTTTTAATTTTTAATTTTATATCCTGTGATTTTATGTCCGGATAAAATTTACGGTCTAACTACCAGCAAAAGTAGATAAAACGTTTAAACATTCCGAACGGTAGCTTCCATATATGCTTAGTAAAGTAAACCCCATTGCAACATTGTAGGCTTGATTATCAGGCTTCTTGACTAAACTTTTAAGAATCGGTTTGAAAAAGTGTGATAAAGATGTATTGTGAGCGAGTAAAAAAATTTTAAAGATATCTATTTAGTCTTTTTGTTGTGATGCCACCGCGGCTACTTCTTTTTATTTTTACTTCTTTGCCTAAAACAAACATATATGTGATGGTTTGATTTGACCTTTCTTTGGGAACTTGAGTTGTTCACAGTACTAGCTTTTTAATCAATCTCTTGAAGAAAAAAACTACTTTTTTTAATTTTAATACTCCAGAATTATGAAAAGATATTTATAGATTTAAAAATATGTTATATTTTAATTAAATTATAATAAGAACAAAATCATAAATTTAATATTTTCTTTTACAACCGCGCGAAACGCGGACAAATGGACTAGTTGTGAAATATTTGGGAATCATCTTGATTAAAGTTATTAGTTGTTGTAAACTAATATTATTTTCAAGTATGATGTTGTGAGCTCAACAAAGTAATTTACATTAAATAACTTTGTAAAATATTAGAGTACATCTTTTTTTCTTCAACTGTTCTTTTATTGGTAGAACATTCAACACTCATCTTGGTGATGACTTATTTTGCGGACCAAAAAGGTACTTATCAGATAAATGAAGAAAATAATATTGGTCAATATAATATTAACTAAATTTTTATGATTTTAAGAGAAATAGAGGCTACAGTGAATATTTGGTTATCATTAGCTCAAAACAAGTATCACTTTAGAAAATATGCTGCCAATTATTGAAAGCCTTCTCAAATCTGGTATATTGTATGCTAGCATTCTCCAGCCTAATAGATTTTGGTTAGTGCGTATCATTTTTTTGTTGGATGAAAGTAAAATAAGTTAGTTACTTTAAAGAATTATGTAGTTATCATGTGCGAGAAAATGTACAATTAGCTTCGTTGAAAAATTCTTTGAAAATTTGTTGCCGCGTCAAAAAGTACTTTAAAGCCAATTGGTGGTGGTTGCATTGCATTGTAAAGTCTTTGAAGCTGCTTACAGTCTTACACTAATTAGTTCAATAACAATAACAATTGTTGTCTTTGCATCTTATCATGGTGAGTTGGCAAAATTGAAGCAAGTACCACAGCAAACTGTGGGAAAACCACTACAACCGTTTACTTATCATTTTTAAGAATTTGCAAATTTTAAAAGTTTTATTTTACAACTCAAATACATTTTTTGTATATTATTTATATTATCTTTAAAATTTATATCATTGGCGCGCGCGCGCGCGCACACACATATATATATATATGGGTGTTAAATGGACAGGTTTAATTTTGGCCGGTCCAAATGAGTTGAGTTAATAAAGGAGGGGGTTCAGTTT